>NC_092336.1:647877500-647882500 GCF_046630445.1 Rutidosis leptorrhynchoides
CACCCGTTAAAGAAATTTCGTCCTCGAAATTTGGTAGAGGTTGTCATAAATAACAATAGGAATGTTTTCATGACGAATATGAGGTAATAATGAAATTTTATCATTATTGAAAGATTTAGATAAAACGATTCGGTTATGTGAGACGCACGAGCGAAGCTATCACAAAAGAGTGAAATGAGTAAATATAGAATTGTTGTAACCGATGACGTGATTATGATCGATTTCCGGGATTTAAGGGTTTTAAAGAAAATCTTATGTAATAAGATTTAGTTTTGCGGCGATCAGGATCTTCTTTGATTTAACGCGGCAATCTGTTTTGATTTCTTTGTCGAATATTTCACTATAAATTTACCTCCTTCCCTTTCTTTCTTCCCACATCTTCTATTCTTTCTCTTTAGTTCCTACTTTAAGACATTCGCTAATATGCTCCATCCCATTCTAATCCTTGTTATATTTCTAACTTTCATATCTTTCATTCTTCTTTTTCATCTATCACCAGAAGAATCTATTCTCTTTTATCCTTTCCTTGGAATTATAATGTTTTTAATTCTCCCGTGCCTTTACGTTGCAATACGTATTGATATGCACGGTTTGTAGTTTCGGGGTTGTTGTTAGGTTTTATACCTTCCCTTATATTTCGATGTTCCTACTCCCATCCCTTAAAATCATTGTCATCCACAGTTAATGCTCTCTCTTATTTGATGTGGTTTATGTTCCTATTTCTATTCTGAGGTTTTGTCCCTTCGTTTCTTCTTCCTGTCCTCGAGCCAAGCGAACAATGGTCCGAAATTCGTAGGTAGGAAATTTGGAATGAACCTAGCTATTGGTTTTAGAATGAAATTGTAATGGCACGATCTTGATTCGTTAAATTACTCGAATATTCCGGAAAAATAGAACTAACAAGGTGATACGTTCTAATATGTTTGGAGACTTGATAGAATGTAAGAGCCGTGTAACATGGCACATGATGACGGTACTGTGAATCATCACATTCCATTAGAAACTTAACATGACTTACTGTAATATAATGAAGTTGATCAAGTTTCATTATATTATACTAATTCATGCATCAGTTCCCAACACTACTTCAAATCATTTATATTTTAATCTCGGAGGTTTCAGAATTTAGAAATTAACACAGTTTCTTTTATATTGTAACGCAGATGTTACGGAGAGATAAATGATCGCAGATAGGAATAGTTGTAAAAATATCTCCAGAAATATGAAAAATATGTATAACGAATGATATGAAGATATCTTATAATATCTAAGATAAGATGATGATGAAAAATATCATCCGGGCAAGGTTTTGAATAAAGAGTAGGGTTCTTACTGACGGTTTCAGCAGGTACGGAATCGTTTGTATTCTTTGAGAGCAGGTTCAGTCCCTGTGATTTATCCACAGCCTCTTTCATACTTTGCTTCATCCGTTTTCTAGTTCCAAACTTCTTTTTTTTTTTCAGCTTTACCACCTTACTATTCTTTGTCATCAAACTTTTGACCGTTAAAGTCGTTTACAGTTTTTGCTGCTTCGTTAGCATTTCAAGAACTATTTCATAGTCCCGGGTGTTTTTCAGAAACTTCACGTTCAGATTATGAAATTCTTAGGGATAGACATTATAGATATGATGGAAGAAGTTCCGCGAGATTTTCAAAATACTGATTGTTGATTTCGCCAAAAGGATAACGATCTGCTGGTGCACCTGTTGATGTTGTCGAGGGATATAAAAGGTTTTCCGGTAATGACGGCGAAAGGACAAGGTATAAATATCATGATTATAATAGAAATAATCTCACTGAAAAGTCGAAGTGGAGCTGTGACAAAATTAGCTTCTTGAAAAGGAATTGTAGGGTTGTTCTTGCTAATAAATGGCAAAGGATTCAATATGTTATGTGTTAAATTATGAATTTGGGTTCGAGAGTTCTTCAGGTGTATAACTGTATGTATAAATCTTCATTCCGTAGGCAAGGTGCGGCGGGTTCAACTTCTCGGTCGAGGTGTTTTCAGGAATCATGAAAGGATTTGAATGCGAATTGTAATCGTCAAGTTACGAATGAGGTTTAAGATAAAATCAAGTGGCAAGCTTGAAGAATTGTTTAGCTTCATATGTTACAATCAACATTTTAATTCATTTTAATTGTCCAGAGTTAGCCGGAACAGTTAGCGTGGAATCCTTAATAGATTTTTAATTAGTTAAATCGTGTGTTTCTAACAATTTTTTTTTTTTATTTTGTCCAATGTTTTCTTCTTTATGCCACTTGTTGGATTCTGGTAGGTCAAAATCCGAATATGAAATTTGATTGAAAATGGTTATTCTGGGGTGAGCGGATACGAATATCGGTGGTTGTAAGTAAGATAATAGATAACCGTTGAATCAGATTCAAGAATGTACAATATAACTTATTAATGTGAATTCTAAATATTCCTCGGGTACTACCCACCCGTTAAAATATTTTCATCATTAATAGTTTGTACGAAGGAATTTTTAATTACTATCTTTATGAAAATATACTTGCATATATATTTTCTTCAGAGATAATCATAGATTTAATGAGTCAATAAGATATTAAACTCATTTGATTTATCGTTAATTCTAGGTTACATAATCTCTAAGACTTTAGAAATTACATAATCGTCATACGATACGTAAAGCGAAGATAATCGATGTAGAACGATATATAGAACGAAGATCATACTCGAAGTACAGATATTGAGTCGTGTGATGTTGATATTCGAGATACAGATTGTGATGTTGAGATTTAAGGCGCGGTTGTGATTGGGGTGATAAAGGTACTGTCGGCGTTGACGATGGTAGTACGGATTATGCTGCTGGTGCTGCTGTTGGTATTTGTAACCTTCGCACCATATTCTCCAAAACCACTACCCGAGCACGGAGTTCGTTGACTTCTTCTATTATACCGGGATGATTGAAGGTTGGAACGAGCGAATGAACAAGATTTGAAATATGGGATAGTATGTAATCATGACGAGATACTCTAGAAATGAGCGAGAAAATGGTGTTTCGAATAGGTTCGCCGGTAAGTGCTTCAGGTTCATCGTTAAGAGGACAATTTGGTGGATGGAATGGATCACCTTCTTCTTGCCTCCAGAAATTTAGTATATTACGAACCCATCCCCAATTCATCCAGAATAGATGATGGGAAATTGGTTGATCCATTCCGGTAACGCTGTTCTCGGAGCTCGAATGGAAATTCATATCGGCAAAGCTATCGAAGTCGGAGGAATTTGAGCTGGATGAAGAATCCATCTTGTATGGTCGGAGAAATGAATTTTTGGTTTGGAATAGATTATAGGAGTTGGGTTTGGTACTCTTCAATACATAATTTACATATGTATATATAATATCAAAATCCCATGAATTACGGAGAATCTTTGAAATACGTCAGGCAATGTCTATAGTAACAGATACGCTAGGATATGAATTTTGTCTATACACTATCGATGCACTAAATGCAGTAAGACGTGTCTAGACTTAAGAATGATAAGCAGGCAGTTCCCTAAGAATGATAAGCAGATGATTTCCGACTAGGATTGATAAGCAAAACTTTTGACAGGCAGACACGGTCAAAGTCCAGACTCACTTAATGTATCCTAACAACTACTAGTTAGACACACTAATGCAAGGCCTGGTTCGCTAAGACCAACGCTCTGATACCAACTGAAAGGATCCGAAACTAATCATCCGGACGTTGTCCATATTGATTACAAACGAATTACAATAGTTGATAACATTGCGAGGTACTTGCCCTCTATATGATACATCTTACAAACGTTGCATTTATTCTTAAAAGACAATCTATAGTTACATCCATAATTGACATATTCGCCTGACATTTCATAATATTCAAATGACCTAAACCGCCATTTACTTAATAATAGTCTCTATGAACTTCAATGACTCGAATGCAACGCCTTATGATATATGTCCTTAATGGCCTCAAGTAGTATCCTTAGTACGAGATAATGCACAGCGGAAGACTTAATTCATACCTGAGAATAACATGCTTTAAAATGTCAACATAAAGTTGGTGAGATATAGGTTTAATGTCGACAGCGATATAAATATAGACCACAAGATTTCATATATAAACATTTTAATAAAAATATTCTAAGTGGTTGAGCACTTGGTAACCATACTTAACAATTAATCACGTCGCATATTCCCTTTAATATGAAATCTTACTACACTGTACCAAGTGTAGTCACGAAACGAAGTACTGTGCAACCGTTGAATACTGGTCGTCCAGCCCGGTTGGGGTTGTCAGGCCCGATAGATCTATCAACAGGATTCGCGTTTACAATACCGCTGTAAATATTAGTTACCAAGCTACAGGGAAGTATGCCAGTGGTACAACTCAACGTAGAATATATTTTTCAGTTACTTGTGTCCATAACGTAAAACATAAAATACATGTATTCTCATCCCGAAATATTTAGAGTTTAAAAGTGGGACTATATACTCACTTTCGTCTTGAAGATATATATAATTTGACTTGGTCTCCGGTTGATATCACGAACCTATCCATATATAATATATCAATACCTTTTCTTTTTAAACAAACGTCACATATATATACTTGTTATACTTTTAATACTTTGAATAATTCCTTAGTCCGTAGTTAGCAGCTCGTTGTTAGTAATTCAATTTTAATGGTTCATTTTTAGATGTTTAATATACCCGCAATGAAATAAATAAAACCCCCAACGAAATAAATAAAACCCCATCGTATATGTATTGGTCGAGATTAATCTTGACCCACGGTACCGGTGTTGTCAAATGACGTGTTGCGTACATAAAGTACCGGTGTTGTCAAATGACGTGTTGCGTACAAACATGGGATCTTATGATTAATCTTCTCGTGTTGTTTACGGGTGATCCTGAACCATATAAAATTGAATTATAAGTACATATATATAAAATATCATGTTATCTTAGAAATATGTGATTTATTTAATTTTTCCCAATTAATCCCGAAGT
>NC_092336.1:647887500-647920000 GCF_046630445.1 Rutidosis leptorrhynchoides
TGTACGAGTACGAATACGGGTGCATACGAGTAGAATTGTTGATGAAATTGAACGAGGATGTAATTGTTAGCATTTTTGTTAAGTAGAAGCATTTTGATAAGTGTCTTGAAGTCTTTCAAAAGTGTATGAATACATATTAATACACTACATGTATATACATTTTAACTGAGTCGTTAAGTCATCGTTAGTCGTTACATGTAAATGTTGTTTTGAAACCTTTAGGTTAACGATCTTGTTGAATGTTGTTAACCCATTGTCTATTATAACAAATGAGGTGTTAAATTATTATATTATCATGATATTATGATATATAATATATCTTAGTATGATGTATATACAGTTAGATGTCGTTACAACGATAATCGTTACATATATGTCTCGTTTCGAAATCATTAAGTTAGTAGTCTTATTTTTACATATGTATTTCATTGTTAATACACTTAATAATATATTTAATTATCATTTAACATAATTAACCAAGTGTATCAATATCTTAATATGATTCATATGTACCTAGTAAGACGTTGTTATAACGATAATCGTTTTATATATCGTTTTTGAGTTTCTTAAATTAATAGTCTCATTTTTATGTATATAACTCATTGTTAAAATACCTAATGAGATACATACTTATAATAAAAACATGTTAACTATATATATAACCATATATATGTCATCGTTTAGTTTTTACAAGTTTTAACGTTCGTGAATCACCGGTCAACTTGGGTGGTCAATTGTCTATATGAAACATATTTCAATTAATCAAGTCTTAACAAGTTTGATTGCTTAACATGTTGGAAACATTTAATCATGTAAATATCAATCTTAATTAATTTATATAAACATGGAAAAGTTCGGGTCACTACAGTACCTACCCGTTAAATAAATTTCGTCCCGAAATTTTAAGCTGTTGAAGGTATTGACGAATATTCTGAAAATAGATGCGGGTATTTCTTCTTCATCTGATCTTCACGCTCCCAGGTGAACTCGGGTCCTCTACGAGCATTCCATCGAACCTTAACAATTGGTATCTTGTTTTGCTTAAGTGTTTTAACCTCACGATCCATTATTTCGACGGGTTCTTCGATGAATTGAAGTTTTTCGTTGATTTGGATTTCATCTAACGGAATAGTGAGATCTTCTTTAGCAAAACATTTCTTCAAATTCGAGACGTGGAAAGTGTTATGTACAGCCGCGAGTTGTTGAGGTAACTCAAGTCGGTAAGCTACTGGTCCGACACGATCAATAATCTTGAATGGTCCAATATACCTTGGATTTAATTTCCCTCGTTTACCAAATCGAACAACGCCTTTCCAAGGTGCAACTTTAAGCATGACCATCTCTCCAATTTCAAATTCTATATCTTTTCTTTTAATGTCAGCGTAGCTCTTTTGTCGACTTTGGGCGGTTTTCAACCGTTGTTGAATTTGGATGATCTTCTCGGTAGTTTCTTGTATAATCTCCGGACCCGTAATCTGTCTATCCCCCACTTCACTCCAACAAATCGGAGACCTGCACTTTCTACCATAAAGTGCTTCAAACAGCGCCATCTCAATGCTTGAATGGTAGCTGTTGTTGTAGGAAAATTCTGCTAACGGTAGATGTCGATCCCAACTGTTTCCGAAATCAATAACACATGCTCGTAGCATGTCTTCAAGCGTTTGTATCATCCTTTCGCTCTGCCCATCAGTTTGTGGATGATCGGCAGTACTCATGTCTAGACGAGTTCCTAATGCTTGCTGTAATGTCTGCCAGAATCTTGAAATAAATCTGCCATCCCTATCAGAGATAATAGAGATTGGTATTCCATGTCTGGAGACGACTTCCTTCAAATACAGTCGTGCTAACTTCTCCAACTTGTCATCTTCTCTTATTGGTAAGAAGTGTGCTGATTTGGTGAGACGATCAACTATTACCCAAATAGTATCAAAACCACTTGCAGTCCTTGGCAATTTAGTGATGAAATCCATTGTAATGTTTTCCCATTTCCATTCCGGGATTTCGGGTTGTTGAAGTAGACCTGATGGTTTCTGATGCTCAGCTTTGACCTTAGAACACGTCAAACATTCTCCTACGTATTTAGCAACATCGGCTTTCATACCCGGCCATCAAAAATGTTTCTTGAGATCCTTGTACATCTTCCCCATTCCAGGATGTATTGAGTATCTGGTTTTATGAGCTTCTCTAAGTACCATTTCTCTCATATCTCCAAATTTTGGTACCCAAATCCTTTCAGCCCTATACCGGGTTCCGTCTTCCCGAATATTAAGATGCTTCTCCGATCCTTTGGGTATTTCATCCTTTAAATTTCCCTCTTTTAAAACTCCTTGTTGCTCCTCCTTTATTTGAGTAGTAAGGTTATTATGAATCATTATATTCATAGATTTTACTCGAATCGGTTCTCTGTCCTTCCTGCTCAAGGCATCGGCTACCACATTTGCCTTCCCCGGGTGGTAACGAATCTCAAAGTCGTAATCATTCAACAATTCAATCCACCTACGCTGCCTCATATTCAGTTGTTTCTGATTAAATATGTGTTGAAGACTTTTATGGTCAGTATATATATAATACTTTTGACCCCATATAAGTAGTGCCTCCAAGTCTTTAATGCAAAAACAACCGCGCCTAATTCCAAATCATGCGTCGTATAATTTTGTTCGTGAATCTTCAATTGTCTAGATGCATAAGCAATCACCTTCGTTCGTTGCATTAATACACAACCGAGACCTTGCTTTGATGCGTCACAATAAATCACAAAATCATCATTCCCTTCAGGCAATGACAATATAGGTGCCGTAGTTAGCTTTTTCTTCAATAACTGAAACGCTTTCTCTTGTTCATCCTTCCATTCAAATTTCTTCCCTTTATGCGTTAATGCAGTCAAGGGTTTTGCTATTCTGGAAAAGTCTTGGATGAACCTTCTGTAGTAACCAGCTAGTCCTAAAAACTGGCATATGTGTTTCGGAGTTTTCGGGGTTTCCCACTTTTCAACAGTTTCTATCTTTGCCGGATTCACCTTAATACCTTCTTTGTTCACTATGTGACCGAGGAATTGAACTTCTTCCAACCAAAATGCACACTTTGAAAACTTAGCGTACAATTCTTCCTTCCTCAATACTTCTAACACCTTTCTCAAATGTTCACCGTGTTCTTGGTCATTCTTTGAGTAAATAAGTATGTCATCAATGAAAACAATGACAAACTTGTCAAGGTATGGTCCACACACTCGGTTCATAAGGTCCATGAACACAGCTGGTGCATTAGTTAAACCAAACGGCATGACCATAAACTCGTAATGACTGTAACGTGTTCTGAAAGCAGTCTTTGGAATATCATCTTCTTTCACCCGCATTTGATGATACCCGGAACGTAAGTCAATCTTTGAATAAACAGACGAGCCTTGTAGTTGATCAAATAAGTCATCGATTCTCGGTAGTGGGTAGCGGTTCTTGATGGTAAGTTTGTTCAACTCTCGGTAGTCGATACACAACCTGAATGTACCATCTTTCTTCTTGACAAACAAAACAGGAGCTCCCCACGGTGATGTGCTTGGTCGAATGAAACCACGCTCTAAAAGTTCTTGTAATTGGCTTTGCAGTTCTTTCATCTCGCTGGGTGCGAGTCTCTAAGGAGCACGAGCTATTGGTGCAGCTCCTGGTACAAGATCTATTTGAAATTCAACGGATCGATGTGGGGGTAATCCCGGTAATTCTTTCGGAAATACATCGGGAAATTCTTTTGCAATGGGAACATCATTGATGCTCTTTTCTTCAGTTTGTACTTTCTCGACGTGTGCTAGAACAGCATAGCAACCTTTTCTTATTAGTTTTTGTGCCTTCAAATTACTAATAAGATGCAGCTTCGTGTTGCCCTTTTCTCCGTACACCATTAAGGGTTTTCCTTTTTCCCGTATAATGCGAATTGCATTTTTGTAACAAACGATCTCTGCTTTCACTTCTTTCAACCAGTCCATACCGATTATCACATCAAAACTCCCTAAATCTACTGGTATCAAATCAATCTTAAATGTTTCGCTAACCAGTTTAATTTCTCGATTCCGACATATATTATCTGCTGAAATTAATTTACCATTTGCTAATTCGAGTAAAAATTTACTATCCAAAGGCGTCAATGGACAACTTAATTTAGCACAAAAATCTCTACTCATATAGCTTCTATCCGCACCCGAATCAAATAAAACGTAAGCAGATTTATTGTCAATAAGAAACGTACCCGTAACAAGCTCCGGGTCTTCCTGTGCCTCTGCCGCATTAATATTGAAAACTCTTCCGCGGCCTTATCCATTCGTGTTCTCCTGGTTCGGGCAATTTCTAATAATGTGGCCCGGTTTTCCACATTTATAACAAACTACATTGGCATAACTTGCTCCGACACTACTTGCTCCGCCATTACTCGTTCCGACACCATTTGTTCCTTTCGTTCTATTAACCCCTGGTCCGTAGACCTCACAATTCGCCGCGCTATGACCATTTCTTTTACACTTGTTGCAAAATTTGGTGCAGAACCCCGAGTGATACTTTTCACACCTTTGGCATAGCTGCTTCTGATTGTTGTTGTTGTTGCAATTATTATTGTTGTTGGGATGATTGTTATAGTTGCTGTTGTTGTTGTTGTTGTTGTTGTTGTTGTTGTTGTTGTTGTTGTTATTGTTGGGCCGTTTGTTGTAGTTGCGATTGATGTTGCGATTGTTGGGATAATTGTTGCGATTATTGTTGTAATTGCTGTTGTTGTTGTATTGGTGATTCTTATCACCGTTTTCCTCCCACTTTCTTTTGACTTGCTTCACATTGGCCTCTTCAGCAGTCTGTTCTTTAATTCTTTCTTCAATCTGTTTCACTAGTTTGTGAGCCATTCTACATGCCTGTTGTATGGAGGCGGGCTCGTGTGAACTTATATCTTCTTGGATTCTTTCCGGTAATCCTTTCACAAACGCGTCGATCTTCTCTTCCTCATCTTCGAATGCTCCCGGACACAATAGGCACAATTCTGTGAATCGGCTTTCGTACGTGGTAATATCAAATCCTTGGGTTCGTAACCCTCTAAGTTCTGTCTTGAGCTTATTGACCTCGGTTCTGGGACGGTACTTCTCGTTCATCAAGTGCTTGAATGCTGACCACGGTAGTGCGTACGCATCGTCTTGTCCCACTTGCTCTAGATAGGTATTCCACCATGTTAACGCAGAACCTGTGAAGGTATGCGTAGCGTACTTCACTTTGTCCTCTTCAGTACACTTACTTATGGCAAACACCGATTCGACCTTCTCGGTCCACCGTTTAAATCCGATCGGTCCTTCGGTTCCATCAAATTCCAAAGGTTTGCAGGCAGTGAATTCTTTGTAGGTGCATCCTACACGATTTCCTGTACTGCTAGATCCAAGGTTATTGTTGGTATGTAGCGCAGCCTGTACTGCGGCTATGTTTGAAGCTAGAAAAGTACGGAATTCCTCTTCATTCATATTCACGGTGTGTCAAGTAGTCGGTGCCATTTCCTTCAAAATAGTTAAATGGAACAAGTTAATCATACAGAATATTAAGAGTAGTTAATAGTATTTCGTAGCATAATATGAACTCATTTATAAAAGCTTTTTCTTCATATTAGCGTTTTATAAGTTTAAATTCGGGTAGTACCTACCCGTTAAGTTCATACTTAGTAGCTAATATACAATTCAACTACTACAATTCTATATGAAAAACTGATTATAATAATATTTCGCGTTCAAACTTTTACACAATATTTTACAAACTTACAATACCGCTTATTTTACATATAGCATGAAATATAGCACACAATAAATTTGATACAAGATGGTTGTGAAGATAATTCTAGCTAGTACACAAGTCGTTCAGCAAAGGCAATAAAGACACGTAATTCATACGTCTAGAAACAAGTCATGCATTCTGGTTTTACTAGGATTACTTCCCATCCTTGGTCTTGTGGAACATAACCGTTATAGCCGTTGATAAGACAGCGTGTTGTAACGTCGTCAAAGGGACGAGGGTTACGTAATGTCCAACAGTCCCGTAACAATCTAAAAACCTCATTTCTTACCCCAATTACCGACTCCGTCACTTGTGGGAACGTTTTGTTTAATAGTTGTAGCTCGATGTTCTTGTTCTCACTTTTGTGAGAAGCGAACATTACTAATCCGTAAGCATAACATGCTTCTTTATGTTGCATGTTAGCCGCTTTTTCTAAATCACGAAGTCCAATATTCGGATATATTGAGTCAAAATAATTTCTTAACCCGTTGCGTAAAATAGCATTTGGGTTCCCCGCAATATATGCGTCAAAGTAAACACATCGTAACTTATGGGTTTCCCAATGTGATATCCCCCATCTTTCAAACGAAAGTCTCTTATAAACCAAGACATTCTTGGAACGTTCTTCGAATGTCTTACAAACTGATCTCGCCTTAAATAGTTGTGCCGAGGAATTCTGACCAACTCTAGACAAGATTTCATCAATCATGTCTCCGGGTAGGTCTCTTAAAATATTGAGTTGTCTATCCATTTTGTGTTTTTATACTGTAAAATAGACAAGAGTTAGATTCATAAAAAAAAATACTTATTAATACAAGCAATTTTTACATATATCATAAAGCATAAGCACACTATATTACATATATTACACCACACGAATACAACTATCTTATTCCGACTCGCTCGTTTCTTCTTGTTCGGTTTTGGTTCGTTTTGCCAAGTTTCTAGGGATATATTATGTTCCCCTAATACGAGCCGTCGTTGTCCACATTGGTTTAGAAAAACCTGGTGGTTTAGAGGTTCCCGGGTCATTGTTACAACTTAAGGACTTCGGGGGTTGACGATACATATAAAGTTCATCGGGGTTGGAATTAGATTTCTCTATTTTTATGCCCTTTCCCTTATTATTTTCTTTTGCCTTTTTAAATTCAGTTGGGGTAATTTCTATAACATCATCGGAATTCTCGTCGGAATCCGATTCATCGGAGAATTGGTAATCCTCCCAATATTTTGCTTCCTTGGCGGAAACACCATTGACCATAATTAACCTTGGTCGGTTGGTTGAGGATTTTGTTTTACTTAACCGTTTTATTATTTCCCCCACCGGTTCTATTTCTTCATCCGGTTCCGATTCTTCTTCCGGTTCCGATTCTTCTTCCGGTTCCGACTCTTCTTCCGGTTCCTCTTCGGGAACTTGTGAATCAGTCCACGAATCATTCCAATTTACATTTGACTCTTCATTATTATTAGGTGAGTCAATGGGACTTGTTCTAGAGGTAGACATCTATCACATAATATCAAACGCGTTAAGAGATTAATATATCACATAATATTCACATGTTAAATATATAGTTTCCAAAAAAATTTGTTAAGCAATCATTTTTCAAGTAAACACGGTCGAAGTCCAGACTCACTAATGCATCCTAACAAACTCGATAAGACACACTAATGCAAAATTCTGGTTCTCTAAGACCAACGCTCGAATACCAACTGAAATGTCCCGTTCTTATTGATTAAAAACGTTCCATATTAATTGATTTCGTTGCGAGGTTTTGACCTCTATATGAGACGTTTTTCAAAGACTGCATTCATTTTTAAAACAAACCATAACCTTTATTTCATAAATAATGGTTTAAAAAGCTTTATGTAGATTATCAAATAATGATAGTTTAAAATATCCTGTTTACACACGACCATTACATAATGGTTTACAATACAAATATGTTACATCGAAATCAGTTTCTTGAATGCAGTTTTTACACAATATCATACAAACATAGACTCCAAATCTTGTCCTTATTTTAGTATGCAACAGCGGAAGCTCTTAGTATTCACCTGAGAATAAACATGCTTTAAACGTCAACAAAAATGTTGGTGAGTTATAGGTTTAACCTATATATATCAAATCGTAACAATAGACCACAAGATTTCATATTTCAATACACATCCCATACATAGAGATAAAAATCATTCATATGGTGAACACCTGGTAACCGACATTAACAAGATGCATATATAAGAATATCCCCATCATTCCGGGACACCCTTCGGATATGATATAAATTTCGAAGTACTAAAGCATCCGGTACTTTGGATGGGGTTTGTTAGGCCCAATAGATCTATCTTTAGGATTCGCGTCAATTAGGGTGTCTGTTCCCTAATTCTTAGATTACCAGACTTAATAAAAAGGGGCATATTCGATTTCGATAATTCAACCATAGAATGTAGTTTCACGTACTTGTGTCTATTTTGTAAATCATTTATAAAACCTGCATGTATTCTCATCCCAAAAATATTAGATTTTAAAAGTGGGACTATAACTCACTTTCACAGATTTTTACTTCGTCGGGAAGTAAGACTTGGCCACTGGTTGATTCACGAACCTATAACAATATATACATATATATATCAAAGTATGTTCAAAATATATTTACAACACTTTTAATATATTTTAATGTTTTAAGTTTATTAAGTCAGCTGTCCTCGTTAGTAACCTACAACTAGTTGTCCACAGTTAGATGTACAGAAATAAATCGATAAATATACAATTTTCACGTAGCTAAAATGAGAAAAATTATCCAATCTTGTTTTACCCATAACTTCTTCATTTTAAATCCGTTTTGAGTGAATCAAATTGCTATGGTTTCATATTGAACTTTATTTTATGAATCTAAACAGAAAAAGTATAGGTTTATAGTCGGAAAAATAAGTTACAAGTCGTTTTTGTAAAGGTAGTCATTTCAGTCGAAAGAACGACGTCTAGATGACCATTTTAGAAAACATACTTCCACTTTGAGTTTAACCATAATTTTTGGATATAGTTTCATGTTCATAATAAAAATCATTTTCTCAAAATAACAACTTTTAAATCAAAGTTTATCATAGTTTTTAATTAACTAACCCAAAACAGCCCGCGGTGTTACTACGACGGCGTAAATCCGGTTTTACGGTGTTTTTCGTGTTTCCAGGTTTTAAATCATTAAGTTAGCATATCATATAGATATAGAACATGTGTTTAGTTGATTTTAAAAGTCAAGTTATAAGGATTAACTTTTGTTTGCGAACAAGTTTAGAATTAACTAAACTATGTTCTAGTGATTACAAGTTTAAACCTTCGAATAAGATAGCTTTATATGTATGAATCGAATGATGTTATGAACGTCATTACTACCTTAAGTTCCTTAGATAAACCTACTGGAAAAGAGAAAAATGGATCTAGCTTCAACGGATCCTTGGATGGCTCGAAGTTCTTGAAGCAGAATCATGACACGAAAACAAGTTCAAGTAAGATCATCACTTGAAATAAGATTGTTATAGTTATAGAAATTGAACCAAAGTTTGAATATGATTATTACCTTGTATTAGAATGATAACCTACTGTAAGAAACAAAGATTTCTTGAGGTTGGATGATCACCTTACAAGATTGGAAGTGAGCTAGCAAACTTGAAAGTATTCTTGATTTTATGTAACTAGAACTTGTAAAATATATGAAGAACACTTAGAACTTGAAGATAGAACTTGAGAGAGATCAATTAGATGAAGAAAATTGAAGAATGAAAGTGTTTGTAGGTGTTTTTGGTCGTCAAAGGATATGTAATTTTGTTTTCATGTAAATAAGTCATGAATGATTACTCATATTTTTGTAATTTTATGAGATATTTCATGCTAGTTGCCAAATGATAGTTCCCACATGTGTTAGGTGAAATGTCCCGTTCTTATTGATTAAAAACGTTCCATATTAATTGATTTCGTTGCGAGGTTTTGACCTCTATATGAGACGTTTTTCAAAGACTGCATTCATTTTAAAACAAACCATAACCTTTATTTCATCAATAAAGGTTTAAAAAGCTTTACGTAGATTATCAAATAATGATAATCTAAAATATCCTGTTTACACACGACCATTACATAATGGTTTACAATACAAATATGTTACAACAAAACAAGTTTCTTGAATGCAGTTTTTACACAATATCATACAAGCATGGACTCCAAATCTCGTCCTTATTTAAGTATGCGACAGCGGAAGCTCTTAATAATCACCTGAGAATAAACATGCTTAAAACGTCAACAAAAATGTTGGTGAGTTATAGGTTTAACCTATATATATCAAATCGTAACAATAGACCACAAGATTTCATATTTCAATACACATCCCATACATAGAGATAAAAATCATTCATATGGTGAACACCTGGTAACCGACATTAACAAGATGCATATATAAGAATATCCCCATCATTCCGGGACACCCTTCGGATATGATATAAATTTCGAAGTACTAAAGCATCCGGTACTTTGGATGGGGTTTGTTAGGCCCAATAGATCTATCTTTAGGATTCGCGTCAATTAGGGTGTCTGTTCCCTAATTCTTAGATTACCAGACTTAATAAAAAGGGGCATATTCGATTTCGATAATTCAACCATAGAATGTAGTTTCACGTACTTGTGTCTATTTTGTAAATCATTTATAAAACCTGCATGTATTCTCATCCCAAAAATATTAGATTTTAAAAGTGGGACTATAACTCACTTTCACAGATTTTTACTTCGTCGGGAAGTAAGACTTGGCCACTGGTTGATTCACGAACCTATAACAATATATACATATATATCAAAGTATGTTCAAAATATATTTACAACACTTTTAATATATTTTGATGTTTTAAGTTTATTAAGTCAGTTGTCCTCGTTAGTAACCTACAACTAGTTGTCCACAGTTAGATGTACAGAAATAAATCGATAAATATTATCTTGAATCAATCCACGACCCAGTGTATACATATCTCAGTATTGATCACAACTCAAACTATATATATTTTGGAATCAACCTCAACCCTGTATAGCTAACTCCAACATTCACATATAGAGTGTCTATGGTTGTTCCGAAATATATATAGATGTGTGGACATGATAGGTCGAAACATTGTATACGTGTCTATGGTATCTCAAGATTACATAATATACAATACAAGTTGATTAAGTTATGGTTAGAATAGATTTGTTACCAATTTTCACGTAGCTAAAATGAGAAAAATTATCCAATCTTGTTTTACCCATAACTTCTTCATTTTAAATCCGTTTTGAGTGAATCAAATTGCTATGGTTTCATATTGAACTCTATTTTATGAATCTAAACAGAAAAAGTATAGGTTTATAGTTGGAAAAATAAGTTACAAGTCGTTTTTGTAAAGGTAGTCATTTCAGTCGAAAGAACGACGTCTAGATGACCATTTTAGAAAACATACTTCCACTTTGAGTTTAACCATAATTTTTGGATATAGTTTCATGTTCATAATAAAAATCATTTTCTCAGAATAAAAACTTTTAAATCAAAGTTTATCATAGTTTTTAATTAACTAACCCAAAACAGCCCGCGGTGTTACTACGACGGCGTAAATCCGATTTTACGGTGTTTTTCGTGTTTCCAGGTTTTAAATCATTAAGTTAGCATATCATATAGATATAGAACATGTGTTTATTTGATTTTAAAATTCAAGTTAGAAGGATTAACTTTTGTTTGCGAACAAGTTTAGAATTAACTAAACTATGTTCTAGTGATTACAAGTTTAAACCTTCGAATAAGATAGCTTTATATGTATGAATCGAATGATGTTATGAACATCATTACTACCTTAAGTTCCTTGGATAAACCTACTGGAAAAGAGAAAAATGGATCTAGCTTCAACGGATCCTTGGATGGCTCGAAGTTCTTGAAGCAGAATCATGACACGAAAACAAGTTCAAGTAAGATCATCACTTGAAATAAGATTGTTATAGTTATAGAAATTGAACCAAAGTTTGAATATGATTATTACCTTGTATTAGAATGATAACCTACTGTAAGAAACAAAGATTTCTTGAGGTTGGATGATCACCTTACAAGATTGGAAGTGAGCTAGCAAACTTGAAAGTATTCTTGATTTTATGTAACTAGAACTTGTAGAATATATGAAGAACACTTAGAACTTGAAGATAGAACTTGAGAGAGATCAATTAGATGAATAAAATTGAAGAATGAAAGTGTTTGTAGGTGTTTTTGGTCGTTGGTGTATGGATTAGATATAAAGGATATGTAATTTTGTTTTCATGTAAATAAGTCATGAATGATTACTCATATTTTTGTAATTTTATGAGATATTTCATGCTAGTTGCCAAATGATGGTTCCCACATGTGTTAGGTGACTCACATGGGCTGCTAAGAGCTGATCATTGGAGTGTATATACCAATAGTACATACATCTAAAAGCTGTGTATTGTACGAGTACGAATACGGGTGCATACGAGTAGAATTGTTGATGAAACTGAACGAGGATGTAATTGTAAGCATTTTTGTTAAGTAGAAGTATTTTGATAAGTGTCTTGAAGTCTTTCAAAAGTATATGAATACATATTAAAACACTACATGTATATACATTTTAACTGAGTCGTTAAGTCATCGTTAGTCGTTACATGTAAATGTTGTTTTGAAACCTTTAGGTTAACGATCTTGTTGAATGTCGTTAACCCATTGTTTATTATAACAAATGAGTTTGTAAATTGTTATATTATCATGATATTACGATATATAATATATCTTAGTATGATGTATATACAGTTAAATGTCATTACAACGATAATCGTTACATATATGTCTCGTTTCGAAATCATTAAGTTAGTAGTCTTATTTTTACATATGTATTTCATTGTTAATACACTTAATAATATATTTACTTATCATTTAACATAATTAACCAAGTGTATCAATATCTTAATATGATTCATATGTACCTAGTAAGACGTTGTTATAATGATAATCGTTATATATATCGTTTTCGAGTTTCTTAAATTAATAGTCTCATTTTTATGTATATAACTCATTGTTAAAATACCTAATGAGATACATACTTATAATAAAAACATGTTACCTATATATATAACCATATATATGTCATCGTATAGTTTTTACAAGTTTTAACGTTTGTGAATCACCGGTCAACTTGGGTGGTCAATTGTCTATATGAAACATATTTCAATTAATCAAGTCTTAACAAGTTTGTTTGCTTAACATGTTGGAAACAGTTAATCATGTAAATATCAATCTCAATTAATGTACCTACCCGTTAAATAAATTTTGTCCCGAAATTTTAAGCTGTTGAAGGTGTTGACGAATCTTCTGGAAAAAGATGCGGGTATTTCTTCTTCATCTGATCTTCACACTCCCAGGTGAACTCGGGTCCTCTACGAGCATTCCATCGAACCTTAACAATTGGTATCTTGTTTTGCTTAAGTCTTTTAACCTCACGATCCATTATTTCGACGGGTTCTTCGATGAATTGGAGTTTTTCGTTGATTTGGATTTCATCTAACGGAATAGTGAGATCTTCTTTAGCAAAACATTTCTTCAAATTCGAGACGTGGAAAGTGTTATGTACAGCCGCGAGTTGTTGAGGTAACTCAAGTCGGTAAGCTACTGGTCCGACACGATCAATAATCTTGAATGGTCCAATATACCTTGGATTTAATTTCCCTCGTTTACCAAATCGAACAACGCCTTTCCAAGGTGCAACTTTAAGCATGACCATCTCTCCAATTTCAAATTCTATATCTTTTCTTTTAATGTCAGCGTAGCTCTTTTGTCGACTTTGGGCGGTTTTCAACCGTTGTTGAATTTGGATGATCTTCTCGGTAGTTTCTTGTATAATCTCCGGACCCGTAATCTGTCTATCCCCCACTTCACTCCAACAAATCGGAGACCTGCACTTTCTACCATAAAGTGCTTCAAACGGCGCCATCTCAATGCTTGAATGGTAGCTGTTGTTGTAGGAAAATTCTGCTAACGGTAGATGTCGATCCCAACTGTTTCCGAAATCAATAACACATGCTCGTAGCATGTCTTCAAGCGTTTGTATCGTCCTTTCGCTCTGCCCATCAGTTTGTGGATGATAGGCAGTACTCATGTCTAGACGAGTTCCTAATGCTTGCTGTAATGTCTGCCAGAATCTTGAAATAAATCTGCCATCCCTATCAGAGATAATAGAGATTGGTATTCCATGTCTGGAGATGACTTCCTTCAAATACAGTCGTGCTAACTTCTCCATCTTGTCATCTTCCCTTATTGGCAAGAAGTGTGCTGATTTGGTGAGACGATCAACTATTACCCAAATAGTATCAAAACCACTTGCAGTCCTTGGCAATTTAGTGATGAAATCCATGGTAATGTTTTCCCATTTCCATTCCGGGATTTCGGGTTGTTGAAGTAGACCTGATGGTTTCTGATGCTCAGCTTTGGCCTTAGAACACGTCAAACATTCTCCTACGTATTTAGCAACATCGGCTTTCATACCCGGCCACCAAAAATGTTTCTTGAGATCCTTGTACATCTTCCCCATTCCAGGATGTATTGAGTATCTGGTTTTATGAGCTTCTCTAAGTACCATTTCTCTCATATCTCCAAATTTTGGTACCCAAATCCTTTCAGCCCTATACCGGGTTCCGTCTTCCCGAATATTAAGATGCTTCTCCGATCCTTTGGGTATTTCATCCTTTAAATTTCCCTCTTTTAAAACTCCTTGTTGCGCCTCCTTTATTTGAGTAGTAAGGTTATTATGAATCATTATATTCATAGATTTTACTCGAATGGGTTCTCTGTCCTTCCTGCTCAAGGCATCGGCTACCACATTTGCCTTCCCCGGGTGGTAACGAATCTCAAAGTCGTAATCATTCAACAATTCAATCCACCTACGCTGCCTCATATTCAGTTGTTTCTGATTAAATATGTGTTGAAGACTTTTGTGGTCGGTATATATAATAATTTTGACCCCATATAAGTAGTGCCTCCAAGTCTTTAATGCAAAAACAACCGCGCCTAATTCCAAATCATGCGTCGTATAATTTTGTTCGTGAATCTTCAATTGTCTAGACGCATAAGCAATCACCTTCGTTCGTTGCATTAATACACAACCGAGACCTTGCTTTGATGCATCACAATAAATCACAAAATCATCATTCCCTTCAGGCAATGACAATATAGGTGCCGTAGTTAGCTTTTTCTTCAATAACTGAAACGCTTTCTCTTGTTCATCATTCCATTCAAATTTCTTCCCTTTATGCGTTAATGCAGTCAAGGGTTTTGCTATTCTGGAAAAGTCTTGGATGAACCTTCTGTAGTAACCAGCTAGTCCTAAAAACTGGCGTATGTGTTTCGGAGTTTTCGGGGTTTCCCACTTTTCAACAGTTTCTATCTTTGCCGGATCCACCTTAATACCTTCTTTGTTCACTATGTGACCGAGGAATTGAACTTCTTCCAACCAAAATGCACACTTTGAAAACTTAGCGTACAATTCTTCCTTTCTCAATACTTCTAACACCTTTCTCAAATGTTCACCGTGTTCTTGGTCATTCTTTGAGTAAATAAGTATGTCATCAATGAAAACAATGACAAACTTGTCAAGGTATGGTCCACACACTCGGTTCATAAGGTCCATGAACACAGCTGGTGCATTAGTTAAACCAAACGGCATGACCATAAACTCGTAATGACCATAACGTGTTCTGAAAGCAGTCTTTGGAATATCATCTTCTTTCACCCGCATTTGATGATACCCAGAACGTAAGTCAATCTTTGAATAAACAGACGAGCCTTGTAGTTGATAAAATAAGTCGTCGATTCTCGGTAGTGGGTAGCGGTTCTTGATGGTAAGTTTGTTCAACTCTCGGTAGTCGATACACAACCTGAATGTACCATCTTTCTTCTTGACAAACAAAACAGGAGCTCCCCACGGTGATGTGCTTGGTCGAATGAAACCACGCTCTAAAAGTTCTTGTAATTGGCTTTGTAGTTCTTTCATCTCGCTGGGTGCGAGTCTGTAAGGAGCACGAGCTATTGGTGCAGCTCCTGGTACAAGATCTATTTGAAATTCAACGGATTGATGTGGGGGTAATCCCGGTAATTCTTTCGGAAATACATCAGGAAATTCTTTTGCGACGGGAACATCATTGATGCTCTTTTCTTCAGTTTGTACTTTCTCGACGTGTGCTAGAACAGCATAGCAACCTTTTCTTATTAGTTTTTGTGCCTTCAAATTACTAATAAGATGTAGCTTCGTGTTGCCCTTTTCTCCGTACACCATTAAGGGTTTTCCTTTTTCTCGTATAATGCGAATTGCATTTTTGTAACAAATGATCTCTGCTTTCACTTCTTTCAACCAGTCCATACCGATTATCACATCAAAACTTCCTAACTCTACTGGTATTAAATCAATCTTAAATGTTTCGCTAACCAGTTTAATTTCTCGATTCCGACATATATTATCTGCTGAAATTAATTTACCATTTGCTAATTCGAGTAAAAATTTACTATCCAAAGGCGTCAATGGGCAACTTAGTTTAGCACAAAAATCTCTACTCATATAGCTTCTATCCGCACCCGAATCAAATAAAACGTAAGCAGATTTATTATCAATAAGAAACGTACCCGTAACATGCTCCGGGTCTTCCTGTGCCTCTGCCGCATTAATATTGAAAACTCTTCCGCGGCCTTGTCCATTCGTGTTCTCCTGGTTCGGGCAATTTCTAATAATGTGGCCCGATTTTCCACATTTATAACAAACTACATTGGCATAACTTGCTCCGACACTACTTGCTCCGCCATTACTCGTTCCGACACCATTTGTTCCTTTCGTTCTATTAACCCCTGGTCCGTAGACCTCACACTTCGCCGCGCTATGACCATTTCTTTTACACTTGTTGCAAAATTTGGTGCAGAACCCCGAGTGATTCTTTTCACACCTTTGGCATAGCTGCTTCTGATTGTTGTTGTTGTTGCGGTTATTATTGTTGTTGGGATGATTGTTGTAGTTGCTGTTGTTGTTGTTGTTGTTGTTGGGCCGTTTGTTGTAGTTGCGATTGATGTTGCGATTGTTGGGATAATTGTTGCGATTATTGTTGTAATTGCTGTTGTTGTTGTATTGGTGATTCTTATCACCGTTTTCCTCCCACTTTCTTTTTACTTGCTTCACATTGGCCTCTTCAGCAGTCTGTTCTTTAATTCTTTCTTCAATCTGGTTCACGAGTTTGTGAGCCAGTCTACATGCCTGTTGTATGGAGGCGGGCTCGTGTGAACTTATATCTTCTTGGATTCTTTCCGGTAATCCTTTCACAAACGCATCGATCTTCTCTTCCTCATCTTCGAATGCTCCCGGACACAATAGGCACAATTCTGTGAATCGTCTTTCGTATGTGGTAATATCAAATCCTTGGGTTCGTAACCCTCTAAGTTCTGTCTTGAGCTTATTGACCTCGGTTCTGGGACGGTACTTCTCGTTCATCAAGTGCTTGAATGCTGACCACGGTAGTGCGTACGCATCGTCTTGTCCCACTTGCTCTAGATAGGTATTCCACCATGTTAACGCAGAACCTGTGAAGGTATGCGTAGCGTACTTTACTTTGTCCTCTTCAGTACACTTACTTATGGCAAACACCGATTCGACCTTCTCGGTCCACCGTTTCAATCCGATCGGTCCTTCGGTTCCATCAAATTCCAAAGGTTTGCAGGCAGTGAATTCTTTGTAGGTGCATCCTACACGATTTCCTGTACTGCTAGATCCAAGGTTATTGTTGGTATGTAGCGCAGCCTGTACTGCGGCTATGTTTGAAGCTAGAAAAGTACGGAATTCCTCTTCATTCATATTCACGGTGTGTCGAGTAGTCGGTGCCATTTCCTTCAAAATAGTTAAATGGAACAAGTTAATCATACAGAATATTAAGAGTAGTTAATAGTATTTCGTAGCATAATATGAACTCATTTATAAAAGCTTTTTCTTCATATTAGCGTTTTATAAGTTTAAATTCGGGTAGTACCTACCCGTTAAGTTCATACTTAGTAGCTAATATACAATTCAACTACTACAATTCTATATGAAAAACTGATTATAATAATATTTTGCGTTCAAACTTTTACACAATATTTTACAAACTTACAATACTGCTTATTTTACATATAGCATGAAATTTAGCACACAATAAATTTGATACAAGATGGTTGTGAAGATAATTCTAGCTAGTACACAAGTCGTTCAGCAAAGGCAATAAAGACACGTAATTCATACGTCTAGAAACAAGTCATGCATTCTGGTTTTACTAGGATTACTTCCCATCCTTGGTCTTGTGGAACATAACCGTTATGGCCGTTGATAAGACAGTGTGTTGTAACATCGTCAAAGGGACGAGGGTTACGTAATGTCCAACAGTCCCGTAACAATCTAAAAACCTCATTTCTTACCCCAATTACCGACTCCGTCACTTGTGCAAACGTTTTGTTTAATAGTTGTAGCCCGATGTTCTTGTTCTCACTTTGGTGAGAAGCGAACATTACTAATCCGTAAGCATAACATGCTTCTTTATGTTGCATGTTAGCCGCTTTTTCTAAATCACGAAGTCCAATATTCGGATATATTGAGTCAAAATAATTTCTTAACCCGTTGCGTAAAATAGCATTTGGGTTCCCCGCAATATATGCGTCAAAGTAAACACATCGTAACTTATGGGTTTCCCAATGTGATATCCCCCATCTTTCAAACGAAAGTCTCTTATAAACCAAGACATTCTTGGAACGTTCTTCGAATGTCTTACAAACTGATCTCGCCTTAAATAGTTGTGCCGAGGAATTCTGACCGACTCTAGACAAGATTTCATCAATCATGTCTCCGGGTAGGTCTCTTAAAATATTGGGTTGTCTATCCATTTTGTGTTTTTAAACTGTAAAATAGACAAGAGTTAGATTCATAAAAAAAATACTTATTAATACAAGCAATTTTTACATATATCATAAAGCATAAGCACACTATATTACATATATTACACCACACGAATACAACTATCTTATTCCAACTCGCTCGTTTCTTCTTCTTCGGTTTTGGTTCGTTTTGCCAAGTTTCTAGGGATATATGATGTTCCCCTAATACGAGCCGTAATTTTCCACATTGGTTTAGAAAAACCTGGTGGTTTAGAGGTTCCTGGGTCATTGTTACAACTTAAGGACTTCGGGGGTTGACGATACATATAAAGTTCATCGGGGTTGGAATTAGACTTCTCTATTTTTATGCCCTTTCCCTTATTATTTTCTTTTGCCTTTTTAAATTCAGTTGGAGTAATTTCTATAACATCATCGGTATTCTCGTCGGAATCCGATTCATCGGAGAATTGGTAATCCTCCCAATATTTTGCTTCCTTGGCGGAAACACCATTGACCATAATTAACCTTGGTCGGTTGGTTGAGGATTTTCTTTTACTTAACCGTTTTATTATTTCCCCCACCGGTTCTATTTCTTCATCCGGTTCCGACTCTTCTTCCGGTTCTGATTCTTCTTCCGGTTCCGACTCTTCTTCCGGTTCCTCTTCGGGAACTTGTGAATCAGTCCACGAATCATTCCAATTTACATTTGACTCTTCATTATTATTAGGTGAGTCAATGGGACTTGTTCTAGAGGTAGACATCTATCACATAATATCAAACGCGTTAAGAGATTAATATATCACATAATATTCACATGTTAAAAATATATAGTTTCCAACAAAATTTGTTAAGCAATCATTTTTCAAGTAAACACGGTCGAAGTCCGGACTCACTAATGCATCCTAACAAACTCGATAAGACACACTAATGCAAAATTCTGGTTCTCTAAGACCAACGCTCGGATACCAACTGAAATGTCCCGTTCTTATTGATTAAAAACGTTCCATATTAATTGATTTCGTTGCGAGGTTTTGACCTCTATATGAGACGTTTTTCAAAGACTGCATTCATTTTAAAACAAACCATAACCTTTATTTCATCAATAAAGGTTTAAAAAGCTTTACGTAGATTATCAAATAATGATAATCTAAAATATCCTGTTTACACACGACCATTACATAATGGTTTACAATACAAATATGTTACAACAAAACAAGTTTCTTGAATGCAGTTTTTACACAATATCATACAAGCATGGACTCCAAATCTCGTCCTTATTTAAGTATGCGACAGCGGAAGCTCTTAATAATCACCTGAGAATAAACATGCTTAAAACGTCAACAAAAATGTTGGTGAGTTATAGGTTTAACCTATATATATCAAATCGTAACAATAGACCACAAGATTTCATATTTCAATACACATCCCATACATAGAGATAAAAATCATTCATATGGTGAACACCTGGTAACCGACATTAACAAGATGCATATATAAGAATATCCCCATCATTCCGGGACACCCTTCGGATATGATATAAATTTCGAAGTACTAAAGCATCCGGTACTTTGGATGGGGTTTGTTAGGCCCAATAGATCTATATTTAGGATTCGCGTCAATTAGGGTGTCTGTTCCCTAATTCTTAGATTACCAGACTTAATAAAAAGGGGCATATTCGATTTCGATAATTCAACCATAGAATGTAGTTTCACGTACTTGTGTCTATTTTGTAAATCATTTATAAAACCTGCATGTATTCTCATCCCAAAAATATTAGATTTTAAAAGTGGGACTATAACTCACTTTCACAGATTTTTACTTCGTCGGGAAGTAAGACTTGGCCACTGGTTGATTCACGAACCTATAACAATATATACATATATATCAAAGTATGTTCAAAATATATTTACAACACTTTTAATATATTTTGATGTTTTAAGTTTATTAAGTCAGCTGTCCTCGTTAGTAACCTACAACTAGTTGTCCACAGTTAGATGTACAGAAATAAATCGATAAATATTATCTTGAATCAATCCACGACCCAGTGTATACATATCTCAGTATTGATCACAACTCAAACTATATATATTTTGGAATCAACCTCAACCCTGTATAGCTAACTCCAACATTCACATATAGAGTGTCTATGGTTGTTCCGAAATATATATAGATGTGTCGACAAGATAGGTCGAAACATTGTATACGTGTCTATGGTATCTCAAGATTACATAATATACAATACAAGTTGATTAAGTTATGGTTGGAATAGATTTGTTACCAATTTTCACGTAGCTAAAATGAGAAAAATTATCCAATCTTGTTTTACCCATAACTTCTTCATTTTAAATCCGTTTTGAGTGAATCAAATTTCTATGGTTTCATATTGAACTCTATTTTATGAATCTAAACAGAAAAAGTATAGGTTTATAGTCAGAAAAATAAGTTACAAGTCGTTTTTGTAAAGGTAGTCATTTCAGTCGAAAGAACGACGTCTAGATGACCATTTTAGAAAACATACTTCCACTTTGAGTTTAACCATAATTTTTGGATATAGTTTCATGTTCATAATAAAAATCATTTTCTCAGAATAAAAACTTTTAAATCAAAGTTTATCATAGTTTTTAATTAACTAACCCAAAACAGCCCGCGGTGTTACTACGACGGCGTAAATCCGGTTTTACGGTGTTTTTCGTGTTTCCAGGTTTTAAATCATTAAGTTAGCATATCATATAGATATAGAACATGTGTTTAGTTGATTTTAAAAGTCAAGTTAGAAGGATTAACTTTTGTTTGCGAACAAGTTTAGAATTAACTAAACTATGTTCTAGTGATTACAAGTTTAAACCTTCGAATAAGATAGCTTTATATGTATGAATCGAATGATGTTATGAACATCATTACTACCTTAAGTTCCTTGGATAAACCTACTGGAAAAGAGAAAAATGGATCTAGCTTCAACGGATCCTTGGATGGCTCGAAGTTCTTGAAGCAGAATCATGACACGAAAACAAGTTCAAGTAAGATCATCACTTGAAATAAGATTGTTATAGTTATAGAAATTGAACCAAAGTTTGAATATGATTATTACCTTGTATTAGAATGATAACCTACTGTAAGAAACAAAGATTTCTTGAGGTTGGATGATCACCTTACAAGATTGGAAGTGAGCTAGCAAACTTGAAAGTATTCTTGATTTTATGTAACTAGAACTTGTAGAATATATGAAGAACACTTAGAACTTGAAGATAGAACTTGAGAGAGATCAATTAGATGAAGAAAATTGAAGAATGAAAGTGTTTTTAGGTGTTTTTGGTCGTTGGGGTATGGATTAGATATAAAGGATATGTAATTTTGTTTTCATGTAAATAAGTCATGAATGATTACTCATATTTTTGTAATTTTATGAGATATTTCATGCTAGTTGCCAAATGATGGTTCCCACATGTGTTAGGTGACTCACATGGGCTGCTAAGAGCTGATCATTGGAGTGTATATACCAATAGTACATACATCTAAAAGCTGTGTATTGTACGAGTACGAATACGGGTGCATACGAGTAGAATTGTTGATGAAACTGAACGAGGATGTAATTGTAAGCATTTTTGTTAAGTAGAAGTATTTTGATAAGTGTCTTGAAGTCTTTCAAAAGTGTATGAATACATATTAAAACACTACATGTATATACATTTTAACTGAGTCGTTAAGTCATCGTTAGTCGTTACATGTAAATGTTGTTTTGAAACCTTTAGGTTAACGATCTTGTTGAATGTCGTTAACCCATTGTTTATTATAACAAATGAGTTTGTAAATTGTTATATTATCATGATATTATGATATATAATATATCTTAGTATGATGTATATACAGTTAAATGTCGTTACAACGATAATCGTTACATATATGTCTCGTTTCGAAATCATTAAGTTAGTAGTCTTATTTTTACATATGTATTTCATTGTTAATACACTTAATAATATATTTACTTATCATTTAACATAATTAACCAAGTGTATCAATATCTTAATATGATTCATATGTACCTAGTAAGACGTTGTTATAACGATAATCGTTATATATATCGTTTTCGAGTTTCTTAAATTAATAGTCTCATTTTTATGTATATAACTCATTGTTAAAATACCTAATGAGATACATACTTATAATAAAAACATGTTAACTATATATATAACCATATATATGTCATCGTATAGTTTTTACAAGTTTTAATGTTTGTGAATCACCGGTCAACTTGGGTGGTCAATTGTCTATATGAAACATATTTCAATTAATCAAGTCTTAACAAGTTTGTTTGCTTAACATGTTGGAAACAGTTAATCATGTAAATATCAATCTCAATTAATATTTATAAACATGGAAAAGTTCGGGTCACTACATTAGGTGACTCACATGGGCTGCTAAGAGCTGATCATTGGAGTGTATATACCAATAGTACATACATCTAAAAGCTGTGTATTGTACGAGTACGAATACGGGTGCATACGAGTAGAATTGTTGATGAAACTGAACGAGGATGTAATTGTAAGCATTTTTGTTAAGTAGAAGTATTTTGATAAGTGTCTTGAAGTCTTTCAAAAGTGTATGAATACATATTAATACACTACATGTATATACATTTTAACTGAGTCGTTAAGTCATCGTTAGTCGTTACATGTAAATGTTGTTTTGAAACCTTTAGGTTAACGATCTTGTTGAATGTTGTTAACCCATTGTCTATTATAACAAATGAGATGTTAAATTATTATATTATCATGATATTATGATATATAATATATCTTAGTATGATGTATATACAGTTAGATGTCGTTACAACGATAATCGTTACATATATGTCTCGTTTCGAAATCATTAAGTTAGTAGTCTTATTTTTACATATGTATTTCATTGTTAATACACTTAATAATATATTTACTTATCATTTAACATAATTAACCAAGTGTATCAATATCTTGATATGATTCATATATACCTAGTAAGACGTTGTTATAACAATAATCGTTATATATATCGTTTTTGAGTTTCTTAAATTAATAGTCTCATTTTTATGTATATAACTCATTGTTAAAATACCTAATGAGATACATACTTATAATAAAAACTTGTTAACTATATATATAACCATATATATGTCATCGTATAGTTTTTACAAGTTTTAACGTTCGTGAATCACCGGTCAACTTGGGTGGTCAATTGTCTATATGAAACATATTTCAATTAATCAAGTCTTAACAAGTTTGATTGCTTAACATGTTGGAAACATTTAATCATGTAAATATCAATCTTAATTAATTTATATAAACATGGAAAAGTTCGGGTCACTACATGGGTCTGCATAACCATAATACCAATTGACTCCAATCCAATCATTTGAGAACCTAGACAGCTTATACTCAAAATTAGTACCCATCATAATGATCAAGCTCACTAGATCCAGTTTCTGCTGCATCATATCGAGCTCAATAATAATCCATGACCAAATAATAGTTAAGTTCTTCAATAATGCCAAAAAGTGCCGTAAGGTCAATATGTAAACAAAGAGCTCGTATGCATAAATAATGGGTTTGATCATGCATTTGGTCATCTCATAATCCATAATGGCCATATAATCAGTATAACATAACCCCAAAAAATCAACAACATTCTGACCATGGTCCAATAAAAGAGTGACTTTGACTAAGAGTCCACCCTGGTCAACATATTTTGAATTAAGCTTCCATTGGGTATCCTGTCTTTTGCATATCACCATAAATCTTAGAATAAACTTTATGCACCCGTCAAAGTCCCAAACAAACCTTTGACTCAAAAAGTCAACCGTGATTAAAGACCCTACATACCACCACAAATATAAAATTAAAACCCTAATCCTCTCTTTCTGCAAATAACTCATCAATAAACCAACATCCTGCCTTAAGATCATGAAAATGCAGCAAAGGACGGTACCAGAGTTATAGGTTTGACCCGGAATAGAAAAAGCTCCCTTAAATAGGTCAAATAATTGTAGCAGCTGTAACAATAAACCATCAAGCTCCAAAACCCAAACCAAAGTGGGCCCACCCAGGAATGTACAGACACAGACCTCTGAACCTACACTCTGTGGGCCCCAGAACTGATGAAGGGCCCACCTATTACCATTTTTAGGCTAATAATAGACATTTTGACTTAAGTGGCAGCCTGAGACATATACAAGGCTCATAAACAGCACCCTTAACACCATAATAGAATGGGAAAGTCTTCTCCTACCAATCCCAAGTGCCTGTTTCACCATGTATATCCTCATCTCACCTCCAAAAAATGGAATAAGCTCAACAAAAGTCTTCCAGGAAAAAAAGAGACTAGTTTTAACCCACCTTATATCTCCAGTAAAAAGAATATATGTACCATTCCCATACATATATGCCAATTTCTCCACTCCTATGCATCTGCACAAAATAAAAAACCTATTTTGTTCTATGTATGGCTTATGAAACAATATAGACCATATATTTTCAAAAAGGAAGTGACACATTTGGTGACTCAAAGCAGATGTAACTACCCAGCTCCACCTTTTAACTCTATTACCCCATTTATGGACCCAAGACTCAGAAGACAGACTCAAACACACACAACCCTGATCATATGACACAGGAATGACACAACTACAGTGAATAGTCATAAGGTAATGCATCTTCAATTCTTGCCTACCCTTGTAAAAGTTGAAAGCACATCTACTACACTTTCTTGCAAGCAATTTCAGCCTTTCCTTACCTATACCACTGTTTAATATGGCAGTCTTCCACAGAAACCTAAGATTGGGGTTAGGGCATTTAAAAAAGGTAAGATAATTGAGAAAAACAAAAACACACCACCTTATATCTCCCAGGGTTAATCTAAGAGTGCTAATCTCCAGCACATTATATTTTATCACCCAGACCCTATATTGCAACCTCATAACAAAGAGACTAAAAGACCAAGTAACCACATTTGACTCAGTTTGACTAGTTTGATTAGGTTTAGGAGGGACATTGAGGGACACAGAATAAAAAGAAAAAATAAAGGTTGCATCTACCCATCTTCCCCTTATGTCTCCAACCCAAACCAGATCCCAGTGACCCCAATACCACAATTTGGAACCCACAACAGCAGAATCATTGGTGTGTACTACCATCATGGCTTTGTTGGTTGACTTCCATAACTTTGAATTTCTAGATACTAGCAGCCCTCACAGAGAAACGAGATTTAATGATTTTTAACCCCATGAGCCTTAATCTAACAACATCTTCTATGTGTTTGCATATGGTAACAACATTCCTTTCCTAGCTTTAAAAATTCTAGCATTTCTTTCCTGCCAAATGTGGTAAATGATGGCTGCAATCACTAACCTTCTAATAATACTCCAAATAGATTTACTACATTTCTTGCTGGCTAACACATTAACAAGACCCTTCCAGTCTAAGCCACCATTAGTCACAATATCAATCACATCATCTAAGTCAGCTTTGTTTCTGAAATGATTCCACACCTCCTTTGTATATTGGCAGTCAATAAAAAGGTGAGTATGAGAATCCTTGATTTGATTGCAGAATGCGCATAACTTATTATTGTTAACCAACCACCCCTCAAGCCTGTCCTGAGTAGTCAATTTTCCATTTGCAGCCACCCACAGAATGAAGGCATGCCTTGGTATGTTTTGAGAGAACCACACTAATTTGCTCCAGATCACTTTATCTCTGGTCATTTTCATATCCATCCAAGCTCTACATGTGCTATACTCATTTAGTTTACCATCATTTGAGACCCATTTCACTGCATCACTTTGATTAGCATTAATGGCAGGTATTATAGAAAGTGAATGATTATATTTATGCATAAGTATGTCTGGCCATTTAATCACATTACCTTCTATGATCTCATCCATGCAGCTGTTTAAAGATAAACCACTAGCCAAGTAATCCCTTTTGAGCATAAGCTTACACATGGGGCCAGAAGGATGCCAATGATCATACCAAATAGAAGTGCCTCTGCCATCACCCAATTTATGGAAAAAATTGCTCCTAACAGATTCTTTTATTCTTAAAATACCTCTCCAACTGCTAGAGGCTTCCACAACTTCTCCATCCATGGCACAAAATTTTTTGTTACCAATTCTATGCTCTTTTATCCACCTAACCCATATGGACTTTTTGTTAGACACCAGGTTCCATATATGCTTAGTAATAAATGTTTTGTTCCACAGGTGAATATCTCTAATCCCCAAACCACCTTGGCATTTGTCATAGCTTATATCCTTCCATGACACCTTTGCAACAACCTTGCCTTTGTCTTTGCCACCCCAAAGGAAACTTCTAAGCATTTTCTCAATATCATAGATCACATTTTTAGGAATGACAAACATTGATATCCAGTATACTTGAATAGAGATGAGGACAGACTTTATTAGTTGGAGCCTACCTGCAAAGGATAAAGATTTGTTTTTCCAGTCTTGGATCCTTTCCCTGACATTCTCAAGCAGACTAGTGCAGTCCTTGGCATATAATCTAGTGGATATCAGAGGCAGCCCTAGATATCTAACAGGAAGGCTACCAACTTCAAAGGGTAATGTTGAGATCACTTCTTCCTGCTGCTCTACAGAAACATTACCAAAGAAAGTAGTACTTTTGGACATATTGGGGTATAATCCAGAGTAACTACTAAACTCATTTAAAGCATTACTCAAAATCTGCACAGACCCTGCATCAGCATTACAAAACATCATTAAGTCATCTGCAAAACAAAGATGAGTGATACCAAGCTTTTGGCAATCAGGATGATATTTAAAACCTTCATTTTCCTCAATCTTCCTTTTGATGCACAAGGTGAGAATCTCCATGACTAGAGTGAATAAATATGGGGAGATGGGGTCACCTTGCCTTAGACCTCTTTTGCCCTTAAAATAACCATGTTGGTCCCCATTAACAGAAATAGCAAATGAAGGAGTAGACATACAAACCATAAGCCAATTCACCATTTTAGGATGAAAACCAAAATGTGTCAATATACTTCTCATAAACTCCCAATTGACAGTGTCATAGGCTTTTTGAATATCTATTTTGAATGCACATCTTCCTTTACCTTTCTTCCAGTTATAACCCCTCATCAATTCTTGAGCTAACAAAACATTGTCACTAATTTGTCTGCCTAGGATGAAGGCAGATTGATTTTCATCAACAAGATCATCTAACACACCTTTGATTCTATCAGCTAAGATCTTACTTATGATCTTGTATAGCACATTGCAGCATGAGATGGGTCTATAGTCACCCACTTTTTGAGGATAGTCAGACTTGGGCACCAAAGCAATGAGAGTGGCATTTACCTCACCAAGCAGTCTGCCATTATTAAAGAATTCTCTAACAGCAGCTACAATTTCTTCACCAATAACAGACCATGCAGTTTTATAGAATTTAGAATTGAAGCCATCAGGCCCAGGGGCCTTTGTTTCATCAATGTCCTAAAGAGCTGCTTTAATTTCATTCTCTTCCACCTTTCTGATCATGACCTCTGCATCAGCCATGCTCAGTCTACTTTTAAACAGAGATTCAGGGCTATCTATGGTAGAAACATTATGATATGAACCCAACATGCTTTTAAGATGAGAAACAAACTGCCATGGAATCTCATTACCCACAAAGCTGACTCCATCAAGATTTTGAACACTCTCAATTCTATTCTTGTTATTTCTAGCCTTTATAACCTTGTGAAAATAGGCAGTGTTAGCATCACCCTCTCTCAGCCATTGCACTTTACTTTTCTGAATTAACAACTTTTCCTCCTCAATAATGGCATCCTTATAGGCTCTAAATATAACACATTCATCTTCTCTTATCTGGCTATTAAAAGGATCATCATTAATCTGTTGTTGGACAAGTAAGAGGTCTTCTCTCAAGATAGCAGTCTTTTTGTGGACATTTCCAGTTTGGTTATTCAGTTTCCTCATTTGTTTTTTCACTTTCTTTAATTTGGTAACAACAGAAAACATCTTATAACCATTAACATGCACACACCACACATCTTTGATCAGAGGGAGAAATTCCTGTTTATCAGCCAAGTGATTATTAAATCTAAAAGGTTTAACTTTCCTTTTGGCCATATTAGGAAAAGAGATGACAATAGGGGTGTGATCTGATATCCCATATGGAAGAAACTCAGCAAAAACTCTAGGGAAGTGGGTGATAAGACCAAGATTACCCATAGCTCTATCAATCTTTTTCAACACACCCTTATCAGGTCCTATGGCATGTGGTTTTTGGTTCCATGTATAAAGTAGGCCTGATTGGTTTATATCTTCAATTTCAATATCATTCACACATTCTCTAAAGGCATTCATAGGGTTAGTAACAACAGAGGGGCCAGCACACCTGTCCTCAGGGTTGAGACTCACATTAAAATCTCCAGCAATTACCCAAGGGCTGCCATTAACAATATTGTTGAATAATGCAAGTTCTTCCCATAGCTTCTTACTTCTTGTATCATTATTTGAGGCATAGACAAAAGAGCAGAAGAATCTTTTGTTTCCATTTATCTGCTCAACCATACACTGAATTACCTGGTCAGTGTGATGAATCACATTACAGGTTACTTCATTGGGATCCCATCCAACAACAATTCTGGTACCTCCTAAACTACTAGTGCTATTAGAAGCTCTATACCAATTACCAAAGACATAATTACAGACTCTATCGAGTTTTGTAGACAAGACCCTAGTTTCAAATATACAGCAAACACTACATTTACTTTCTCTAATAAGTTTACTGACTTCATCCTGTTTAGAGGTAAGGTTCATACCTCTAATGTTCCAACATGCTAGTTTAAACATTGATAACAGTAGTGGTGTTGGTACTATTACCATTGACAATACCTTCATCAGAATTCATATCCACATCCTTCATTAATACAGCTGTACCATCTGTTTCAGAAATTACATCTTCTTCATCTGATACAGTGCATTCATAAGGCTTAAAATAGTCAATAACTTTCTTGTCACATAGAAATTTAAAAAAATCTTTCTCTTCTTTTGACCAGGCATTGACTACTAAACCTGGTGGAAGAAATTTAGGGTTAGCACATGATTTGATGTAATCCTTCTGAGATTCCCATAATTTCCACTCCTCATCATATTCATCATCAATCTCTTCTTGGTCTGATTCATCTACCAAAACCTCAAATTTATTTTGTATAATTGTTTCATTCTTTTTGTTACCATTCCCCCCCCCCCCCCCATTATGCCTTTGCCTTTGTCCTTAACACCTTCAGAGTTACCCTTGGCTTCAATCCCACTATCACTATTCTCCTTATCATTGTTTTTTGCAGCATTACACTTAGATCTATACCCATCTAAATCTCTATTCTTACTAACATTCCCATCTAAAACCTTTTCCTTTTTCCCATTTTCACTCATATCCTCTATTCTGATACCATTGCTTTTGTTCTTATCTCCCACCTTAACCCATGCTCCTCCAGGTTTGTTGACTTTGCTGTTATTATGACTGTTGCTACCCTTTTTAATGTTACCAGTATGTTTGGGGTTTGGTTTGCTGTTACTACCACTAGTCTGCTCTTGGGTTTTGCTGCCTGATATATGAACCTTATTGCCATTTCCATTTTTATTGGCCACTTGAGCTTGTTTTATGATAGGTTTACCATCCACACTCTTTATTACTTTATTGTTCCTGCCCATGGTCTGCCACCCTTCATCAGCCTTTTCTCTTGATCTTTCTTCCTTTAACCTATCCTCTTCTTCTTTGTTCCTTTTAATCTCTATTTCTTCTTCAGTTAGGGGTCTGCTTCTACAGGTACCATAATCATGGCCAAATACTTTGCAGTGTGAACACCTTACTGGCTTCCATTGGTATCCAAGCTAGATTTTGATCATCTTACCAGGGTAACCATTTTCACTAGGGTATATGGCTTTAATATAGTCTGGAATCTCTTCATTGGCATTAATATCTACCAACACTCTAGCATACCCAGCCTGCCCAGTTTGTCTTATGCATCTCTCTTTAGTAACCTTATCCATTGCAATGGGTTTACCAATTTGACTTACAATATTGCTAATACATTTACCATTCCAGAGATCAAAAGGTAGATCAATTAAAGCAACCCATAGGGGTAAGACAATGGGCTCAACCCTGTCCAAATACATACCTGGCTCCCATCTCTTCAAGAACATTGGAACATTCTCTATCATCCAAGGGCCACTCTTTAAAACTTGGAGCATTTTATCTTCACTGCTAAAGTTAAAGAGGAAAAACCCTGAACTATTCATGGATATGTCTTTAATGCCATAGTTCCTCCACATCCTATTTAAATGCCATCTAACAGTTGAGTAATGCATCTTGGCACCAACAAAATACCCATAAAGTAAGAGAGTACATAGCACTACCCACTTCAACATATTCCTTTTTTAACTGGACAACTTTTTCACCACCATAGCTTATAGAAGAAGGTAAGTACTCTAATTGATCAAGAGCAAATTTTAAGGTGGCATTACCATCCTTACTAACAGCAGCTGCAAAAGACTTTCCCTCCAATACCTTGCCATCTTCCCCAACCATCTCAGAGTCAATAACATTTTCTGTGCCAGCTTTGAATTCAGTAGAGGCAACATCCAGTAGTTGTAAGTAAGAATGGTCATGCTTATCAGGTTTCTTATTAAGATATTCTAGCAAACTAGTTGTTGGAGCATCAGTGGAAACTTCTGGTTGCATTGTAAGTTTCCTGGCCACATTTACAGCTTTATCTTTTGGCTTAACAACAGCATCATCTCTGCCTACACCAAACTGACTAATAACATCACTTCTAGCATCCTTCTTTGTATCCTTAGACTGCCATTTCCTCATCAATCTATTGACAGTTCTCTTGGTCTGTGGAGTAACAGCATTAGTTGTACCCGTCATTTTAACCAGGGTTTCTATTTTAGGAGCATGTTCATCACTGATCAAGTCACTCAACAGAGTCACATTTCCAAAGTTATCTACTTTGATATATTTGTGTTTTGCTTTAAGAAATACAACCTTCTTTCTTTTGGTACCACTAGTTTGATTACCTGATGAGTTAACCACGGTTTCAGATATGGTTTCCTCAGCAACCACTTTGTTACCTTCATCTTCTATAAGGGCAGGGTCCTCAAACACTTCATCAATAACGGCCTTAAGCATTCTTCTGTTAGATATGATATTACTTCGTGGTATGGGTGCACTATTTGGGGGAGTATTTTGTGAACCACCATTAGAAGCCTCCATATTCGTGTCCCCATTAGGTTGAGGCTTAATACTTTCACTATTATTGACCGGAGTATCTATCATAACTTCATCATTCGTTCCATTTTTTTGATGATTATCGTTGTTATTCAGATTCACAACCTTTCTTCCAATATTCTCCGTATGAGATGAACCATTCATATTCGGTTTTCCAAGATTGGTTGTAGTACTAAGGCGATTACCATGTCCCAGTGGATTAAGATTTTCTTTACCTTGACTATTCAAATTCGATGAAACAGCAACCGTAGGGTTCAACATATTTTTTGGCTTTTTCGATGGGTTATGGCTTAAGGGATCAGGGGGATCATTCCCTGATGATTTCATGAATGAAAAAATGAAGGAAATCAACTGGGATGCGATAGATAACACAAAGATTTAACAGGTTAGGGCATGAACAACAAGAAATCGATCAGAATCTCAAAATCACCCTAGAGAGAGAAAAATGGAAGAGAGAGAAAAGAATGACCAAATGATTTTCCTTAGGGTTTAGGGT